>NW_025062827.1:0-6995 GCF_018153295.1 Drosophila grimshawi
TGAGCCTATTTAATGCTTTGCTTATAGTTTTCTATTTATCAAAGAATATCCCTAATATCTTTCTTAGATGAGTCGGAAGTCAAATTATTTTAATGCAGTTTTGTTCCAAAGATCGAGCGAATTCTAAAAACACCTTTATAATTGAAATGGGGCAATTCTTTGACGAAGATATGGCCATATTTATTTCAAGGGTAGACCCTATTTAATGCTTTCCATATATTTTCTATTTATCGAAGAATATCTCTTAATATCTTTCTTAGATGAGTCGGAAGTCAAATTATTTTAATGCAGTTTTGTTTCAAAAGATCAAGTGAATTCTAAAAACACCTCTATAATTGAAATGGGGCAATTTTTGACGAAGATATGGCCATTTATTTCAAGGTAGACCCTACTTAATGCTTTCCATATATTTTCTATTTATCGAAGAATATCCCTTAATATCTTTCTTAGATGAGTCGTAAGTCAAATTTTTTAATGCAGTTTTGTTCCAAAAGATCGAGCGAATTCTAAAAACACCTTTATAATTGAAATGGGGCAATTTTTGACGAAGATATGGCCATTTATTTCAAGGTAGACCCTATTTAATGCTTTCCATATATTTTCTGTTAATCAAAGAATATCCCTTAATATCTTTCTTAGATGAATCGGAAGTCAAATTATTTTAATGCAGTTTTGTTTCAAAGATCAAGCGAATTCTAAAAAAACCTTTATAATTGAAATGGGGCAATTTAAGACGAAGATATGGCCATTTATTTCAAGGTAGACCCTATTTAATGCTTTCCATATATTTTCTATTTATCGAAGAATATCTCTTAATATCTTTCTTAGATGAGTCGGAAGTCAAATTATTTTAATGCAATTTTGTTTCAAAGATCAAGTGAATTCTAAAAACACCTTTATAATTGAAATGGGGCAATTTTTGACGAAGATATGGCCATTTATTTCAAGGTAGACCCTATTTAATGCTTTCCATATATTTTCTGATAATCAAAGAATATCCCTTAATATCTTTCTTAGATGAGTCGGAAGTCAAATTATTTTAATGCAGTTTTGTTCCAAAGAATTCTAAAAACACCTTTATAATTGAAATGGGGGCAATTTTTGACGAAGATATGGCCATTTGTTTCAAGGTAGACCCTATTTAATGCATTCCATATATTTTCTGTTAATCGAAGAATATCCCTTAATATCTTTCTTAGATGAGTCGGAAGTCAAATTATTTTAATGCAGTTTCGTTTCAAAGATCAAGTGAATTCTCAAAAAACACCTTTATAATTAAAATGGGGCAATTTTTTACGAAGATATGGCCATTTATTTCAAGGTTGAGCCTATTTAATGTTTGGCTTATATTTTCTATTAATCAAAGAATATCCCTTAATATCTTTCTTAGATGAGTCGGAAGTCAAATTATTTTAATGCAGTTTTGTTCCAAAGATCGAGCGAATTCTAAAAACACTTTTATAATTGAAATGGGGCAATTTTTGACGAAGATATGGCCATTTATTTCAAGGTAGACCCTATTTAATGCTTTCCATATATTTTCTGATAATCAAAGAATATCCCTTAATATCTTTCTTAGATGAGTCGGAAGTCAAATTATTTTAATGCAGTTTTGTTCCAAAGATCGAGCGAATTCTAAAAACACCTTTATAATTGAAATGGGGCAATTTTTGACGAAGATATGGCCATTTATTTCAAGGTAGACCCTATTTAATGCTTTCCATATATTTTCTATTTATCGAAGAATATCCCTTAATATCTTTCTTAGATGAGTCATAAGACAAATTATTTTAATGCAGTTTTGTTCCACGGATCGAGTGAATTCTAAAAACACCTTTATATTTAAAATGGGGCATTTTTTGACGAAGATATGGCCATTTAATTCAAGGTAGACCCCATTTAATACTTTCCATATATTTTCTGTTAATCAAAGAATATCCCTTAATATCTTTCTTAGATGAGTCGGAAGTCAAATTATTTTAATGCAGTTTTGTTTCAAAGATCGAGTGAATTCTAAAAACACCTTTATAATTGAAATGGGGCAATTTTTGACGAAGATATGGCCATTTATTTCAAGGTAGAGCCTATTTAATGCTTTCCATATATTTTCTATTTGTCGAAGAATATCCCTCAATATCTTTCTTAGCTGAGTCGGAAGTCAAATTATTTTAATGCAGTTTTGTTCCAAAGATCGAGCGAATTCTAAAAACACTTTTATAATTGAAATGGGGCAATTTTTGACGAAGATATGGCCATTTATTTCAAGGTAGACCCTATTTAATGCTTTCCATATATTTTCTGTTAATCGAAGAATATCCCTTAATATCTTTCTTAGATGAGTCGGAAGTCAAATTATTTTAATGCAGTTTTGTTTCAAAGATCGAGTGAATTCTAAAAACACCTTTATAATTGACATGGGGCAATTTTTGACGGAGATATGGCTATTTATTTCAAGGTAAACCCTATTTAATGCTTTCCATATATTTTCTATTTATCGAAGAATATCCCTTAATATCTTTCTTAGATGAGTCGGAAGTCAAATTATTTTAATGCAGTTTTGTTTCAAAGATCGAGTGAATTCTAAAAACACCTTTATAATTGAAATGGGGCAATTTTTGACGAAGATATGGCCATTTATTTCAAGGTAGACCCTATTTAATACTTTCCAAATATTTTCTGTTAATCAAAGAATATCCCTTAATATCTTTCTTAGATGAGTCGGAAGTCAAATTATTTTAACGCAGTTTTATTCCAAAGATTGAGTGAATTCTAAAAACACCTTTATAATTGAAATGGGGCAGTTTTTGACGAAGATATGGCCATTTATTTCAAGGTTGACCCTATTTAATGTTTGGCTTATATTTTCTATTAATCGAAGAATATCCCTTAATATCTTTCTTAGATGAGTCGGAAGTCGAATTATTTTAATGCAGTTTTGTTCCAAAGATCGAGTGTATTCTAAAAACACCTATATAATTGAAATGGGGCAATTTTTGACGAAGATATGGCCATTTATTTCAAGGTTGACCCTATTTAATGTTTGGCTTATATTTTCTATTAATCGAAGAATATCCCTTAATATCTTTCTTAGATGAGTCGGAAGTCAAATTATTTTAATGCAGTTTTGTTTCAAAGATCGAGTGAATTCTAAAAACACCTTTATAATTGAAATGGGGCAATTTTTGACGGAGATATGGCCATTTATTTCAAGGTAAACCCTATTTAATGCTTTCCATATATTTTCTATTTATCGAAGAATATCCCTTAATATCTTTCTTAGCTGAATCGGAAGTCAAATTATTTTAATGCAGTTTTGTTTCAAAGATCGAGTGAATTCTAAAAACACCTTTATAATTGAAATGGGGCAATTTTTGACGAAGATATGGCCATTTATTTCAAGGTAGACCCTATTTAATGCTTTCCATATATTTTCTGTTAATCGAAGAATATCCCTTAATATCTTTCTTAGATGAGTCGGAAGTCAAATTATTTTAATGCAGTTTTGTTCCAAAGATCGAGTGAATTCTAAAAACACCTTTATAATTGAAATGGGGTAATTTTTGACGAAGATATGGCCATTTATTTCAAGGTTGATCCTATTTAATGTTTGGCTTATATTTTCTATTAATCGAAGAATATCCCTTAATATCTTTCTTAGATGAGTCGGAAGTCAAATTATTTTAATGCAGTTTTGTTTCAAAGATTGAGTGAATTCTAAAAACACCTTTATAATTGAAATGGGGCAATTTTAGACGAAGATATGGCCATTTATTTCAAGGTAGACCCTATTTAATGCTTTCCATATATTTTCTATTTATCGAAGAATATCCCTTAATATCTTTCTTTGATGAGTCATAAGACAAATTATTTTAATGCAGTTTTGTTTCAAAGATCGAGTGAATTCTAAAAACACCTTTATAATTGAAATGGGGCAATTTTTGACGAAGATATGGCCATTTATTTCAACGTAGAGCCTATTTAATGCTTTCCATATATTTTCTATTTGTCGAAGAATATCCCTCAATATCTTTCTTAGCTGAGTCGGAAGTCAAATTATTTTAATGCAGTTTTGTTCCAAAGATCGAGCGAATTCTAAAAACACTTTTATAATTGAAATGGGGCAATTTTTGACGAAGACATGGCCATTTATTTCAAGGTAGACCCTATTTAATGCTTTCCATATATTTTCTGTTAATCGAAGAATATCCCTTAATATCTTTCTTAGATGAGTCGGAAGTCAAATTATTTTAATGCAGTTTTGTTCCAAAGATCGAGTGAATTCTAAAAACACCTTTATAATTGAAATGGGGCAATTTTTGACGAAGATATGGCCATTTATTTCAAGGTTGAGCCTATTTAATGTTTGGCTTATATTTTCTATTAATCGAAGAATATCCCTTAATATCTTTCTTAGATGAGTCGGAAGTCAAATTATTTTAATGCAGTTTTGTTCCAAAGATCGAGTGAATTCTAAAAACACCTTTATAATTGAAATGGGGCAATTTTTGACGAAGATATGGCCATTTATTTCAAGGTAGACCCTATTTAATGCTTTCCATATATTTTCTATTTATCGAAGAATATCTCTTAATATCTTTCTTAGATGAGTCGGAAGTCAAATTATTTTAAAGCAGTTTTGTTTCAAAGATCAAGTGAATTCTAAAAACACCTCTATAATTGAAATGGAGCAATTTTTGACGAAGATATGGCCATTTATTTCAAGGTAGACCCTACTTAATGCTTTCCATATATTTTCTATTTATCGAAGAATATCCCTTAATATCTTTCTTAGATGAGTCGTAAGTCAAATTTTTTAATGCAGTTTTGTTCCAAAGATCGAGCGAATTCTAAAAACATCTTTATAATTGAAATGGGACAATTTTTGACGAAGATATGGCCATTTATTTCAAGGTAGACCCTATTTAATGCTTTCCATATATTTTCTGTTAATCAAAGAATATCCCTTAATATCTTTCTTAGATGAATCGGAAGTCAAATTATTTTAATGCAGTTTTGTTTCAAAGATCAAGCGAATTCTAAAAAAACCTTTATAATTGAAATGGGGCAATTTAAGACGAAGATATGGCCATTTATTTCAAGGTAGACCCTATTTAATGCTTTCCATATATTTTCTATTTATCGAAGAATATCTCTTAATATCTTTCTTAGATGAGTCGGAAGTCAAATTATTTTAATGCAATTTTGTTTCAAAGATCAAGTGAATTCTAAAAACACCTTTATAATTGAAATGGGGCAATTTTTGACGAAGATATGGCCATTTATTTCAAGGTAGACCCTATTTAATGCTTTCCATATATTTTCTGATAATCAAAGAATATCCCTTAATATCTTTCTTAGATGAGTCGGAAGTCAAATTATTTTAATGCAGTTTTGTTCCAAAGATCGAGTGAATTCTAAAAACACCTTTATAATTGAAATGGGGCAATTTTTGACGAAGATATGGCCATTTATTTCAAGGTAGACCCTATTTAATGCTTTCCATATATTTTCTGTTAATCGAAGAATATCCCTTAATATCTTTCTTAGATGAGTCGGAAGTCAAATTATTTTAATGCAGTTTTGTTCCAAAGATCGAGTGAATTCTAAAAACACCTTTATAATTGAAATGGGGCAATTTTTGACGAAGATATGGCCATTTATTTCAAGGTTGAGCCTATTTAATGTTTGGCTTATATTTTCTATTAATCAAAGAATATCCCTTAATATCTTTCTTAGATGAGTCGGAAGTCAAATTATTTTAATGCAGTTTTGTTCCAAAGATCGAGCGAATTCTAAAAACACTTTTATAATTGAAATGGGGCAATTTTTTGACGAAGATATGGCCATTTATTTCAAGGTAGACCCTATTTAATGCTTTCCATATATTTTCTATTTATCGAAGAATATCTCTTAATATCTTTCTTAGATGAGTCGGAAGTCAAATTATTTTAAAGCAGTTTTGTTTCAAAGATCAAGTGAATTCTAAAAACACCTCTATAATTGAAATGGAGCAATTTTTGACGAAGATATGGCCATTTATTTCAAGGTAGACCCTACTTAATGCTTTCCATATATTTTCTATTTATCGAAGAATATCCCTTAATATCTTTCTTAGATGAGTCGTAAGTCAAATTTTTTTAATGCAGTTTTGTTCCAAAGATCGAGCGAATTCTAAAAAACATCTTTATAATTGAAATGGGACAATTTTTGACGAAGATATGGCCATTTATTTCAAGGTAGACCCTATTTAATGCTTTCCATATATTTTCTGTTAATCAAAGAATATCCCTTAATATCTTTCTTAGATGAATCGGAAGTCAAATTATTTTAATGCAGTTTTGTTTCAAAGATCAAGCGAATTCTAAAAAAACCTTTATAATTGAAATGGGGCAATTTAAGACGAAGATATGGCCATTTATTTCAAGGTAGACCCTATTTAATGCTTTCCATATATTTTTCTATTTATCGAAGAATATCTCTTAATATCTTTCTTAGATGAGTCGGAAGTCAAATTATTTTAATGCAATTTTGTTTCAAAGATCAAGTGAATTCTAAAAACACCTTTATAATTGAAATGGGGCAATTTTTGACGAAGATATGGCCATTTATTTCAAGGTAGACCCTATTTAATGCTTTCCATATATTTTCTGATAATCAAAGAATATCCCTTAATATCTTTCTTAGATGAGTCGGAAGTCAAATTATTTTAATGCAGTTTTGTTCCAAAGATCGAGTGAATTCTAAAAACACCTTTATAATTGAAATGGGGCAATTTTTGACGAAGATATGGCCATTTATTTCCAAGGTAGACCCTATTTAATGCTTTCCATATATTTTCTGTTAATCGAAGAATATCCCTTAATATCTTTCTTAGATGAGTCGGAAGTCAAATTATTTTAATGCAGTTTTGTTCCAAAGATCGAGTGAATTCTAAAAACACCTTTATAATTGAAATGGGGCAATTTTGACGAAGATATGGCCATTTATTTCAAGGT
>NW_025062828.1:0-41860 GCF_018153295.1 Drosophila grimshawi
AATTCGCTTAATCTTTGAAACAAAACTGCATTAAAATAATTTGACTTCAGACTCATCTAAGAAAGATATTAAGGGATATTCTTCGATAAATAGAAAATATATGGAAAGCATTAAATAGGGTCTACCTTGAAATAAATGGCCATATCTTCGTCAAAAATTGCCCCATTTCAATTATAAAGCTGTTTTTAGAATTCACTTGATCTTTGGAAGAAAACTGCATTAAAATAATTTGACTTCCGACTCATCTAAGAAAGATATTAAGGGATATTCTTCGATAAATAGAAAATATATGGAAAGCATTAAATAGGGTCTACCTTGAAATAAATGGCCATATCTTCGTCGAAAATTGCCCCATTTCAATTATAAAGGTGTTTTTAGAATTCGCTTGATCTTTGGAACAAAACTGCATTAAAATAATTTGACTTCCGACTCATCTAAGAAAGATATTAAGGGATATTCTTCGATAAATAGAAAATATATGGAAAGCATTAAATAGGGTCTACCTTGAAATAAATGGCCATATCTTCGTCAAAAATTGCCCCACTTCAATTATAAAGGTGTTTTTAGAATTCGCTTAATCTTTGAAACAAAACTGCATTAAAATAATTTGACTTCCGACTCATCTAAGAAAGATATTAAGGGATATTCTTCGATAAATAGAAAATATATGGAAAGCATTAAATAGGGTCTACCTTGAAATAAATGGCCATATCTTCGTCAGAAATTGCCCCATTTCAATTATAAAGGTGTTTTTAGAATTCACTCGATCTTTGGAACAAAACTGCATTAAAATAATTTGACTTCCGACTCATCTAAGAAAGATATTAAGGGATATTCTTCGATAAATAGAAAATATATGGAAAGCATTAAATAGGGTCTACCTTGAAATAAATGGCCATATCTTCGTCAAAAATTGCCCCATTTCAATTATAAAGGTGTTTTTAGAATTCGCTCGATCTTTGGAACAAAACTGCTTTAAAATAATTTGACTTCCGACTCATCTAAGAAAGATATTAAGGGATATTCCTCGATAAATAGAAAATATATGGAAAGCATTAAATAGGGTCTACCTTGAAATAAATGGCCATATCTTCGTCAAAAATTGCCCCACTTCAATTATAAAGGTGTTTTTAGAATTCACTCAATCTTTGGAACAAAACTGCATTAAAATAATTTGACTTCCGACTCATCTAAGAAAGATATTAAGGGATATTCGATAAATAGAAAATATATGGAAAGCATTAAATAGGGTCTACCTTGAAATAAATGGCCATATCTTCGTCAAAAATTGCCCCACTTCAATTATAAAGGTGTTTTTAGAATTCGCTTAATCTTTGAAACAAAACTGCATTAAAATAATTTGACTTCCGACTCATCTAAGAAAGATATTAAGGGATATTCTTCGATAAATAGAAAATATATGGAAAGCATTAAATAGGGTCTACCTTGAAATAAATGGCCATATCTTCGTCAAAAATTGCCCCATTTCAATTATAAAGGTGTTTTTAGAATTCGCTCAATCTTTGGAACAAAACTGCATTAAAAACATTTGACTTCCGACTCATCTAAGAAAGATATTAAGGGATATTCTTTGATAAATAGAAAATATATGGAAAGCATTAAATAGGGTCTACATTGAAATAAATGGCCATATTTTCGTCAAAAATTGCCCCATTTCAATTATAAAGGTGTTTTTAGAATTCACTCGATCTTTGGAACAAAAATGCATTAAAATAATTTGACTTCCGACTCATCTAAGAAAGATATTAAGGGATATTCGATAAATAGAAAATATATTGAAAGCATTAAATAGGGTCTACCTTGAAATAAATGGCCATATCTTCGTCCAAAAATTGCCCCACTTCAATTATAAAGGTGTTTTTAGAATTCGCTTAATCTTTGAAACAAAACTGCATTAAAATAATTTGACTACCGACTCATCTAAAAAAGATATTAAGGGATATTCTTTGATAAATAGAAAATATATGGAAAGCATTAAATAGGGTCTACCTTGAAATAAATGGCCATATCTTCGTCAAAAATTGCCCAACTTCAATTATAAAGGTGTTTTTAGAATTCACTCAATCTTTGGAACAAAACTGCATTAAAATAATTTGACTTCCGACTCATCTAAGAAAGATATTAAGGGATATTCTTCGATAAAAAGAAAATATATGGAAAGCATTAAATAGGGTCTACCTTGAAATAAATGGCCATATCTTCGTCAAAAATTGCCCCACTTCAATTATAAAGGTGTTTTTAGAATTCGCTTAATCTTTGAAACAAAACTGCATTAAAATAATTTGACTTCCGACTCATCTAAGAAAGATATTAAGGGATATTCTTCGATAAATAGAAAATATATGGAAAGCATTAAATAGGGTCTACCTTGAAATAAATGGCCATATCTTCGTCAAAAATTGCCCCATTTCAATTATAAAGGTGTTTTTAGAATTCACTCGATCTTTGGAACAAAACTGCATTAAAATAATTTGACTTCCGACTCATCTAAGAAAGATATTAAGGGATATTCTTCGATAAATAGAAAATATATGGAAAGCATTAAATAGGGTCTACCTTGAAATAAATGGCCATATCTTCGTCAAAAATTGCCCCATTTCAATTATAAAGGTGTTTTTAGAATTCGCTCGATCTTTGGAACAAAACTGCATTAAAATAATTTGACTTCCGACTCATCTAAGAAAGATATTAAGGGATATTCTTCGATAAATAGAAAATATATGGAAAGCATTAAATAGGGTCTACCTTGAAATAAATGGCCATATCTTCGTCAAAAATTGCCCCATTTCAATTATAAAGGTGTTTTTAGAATTCACTCAATCTTTGGAACAAAACTGCATTAAAATAATTTGACTTCCGACTCATCTAAGAAAGATATTAAGGGATATTCGATAAATAGAAAATATATGGAAAGCATTAAATAGGGTCTACCTTGAAATAAATGGCCATATCTTCGTCAAAAATTGCCCCATTTCAATTATAAAGGTGTTTTTAGAATTCGCTCGATCTTTGGAACAAAACTGCATTAAAATAATTTGACTTCCGACTCATCTAAGAAAGATATTAAGGGATATTCTTTGATAAATAGAAAATATATGGAAAGCATTAAATAGGGTCTACATTGAAATAAATGGCCATATCTTCGTCAAAAATTGCCCCATTTCAATTATAAAGGTGTTTTTAGAATTCACTTGATCTTTGGAACAAAAATGCATTAAAATAATTTGACTTCCGACTCATCTAAGAAAGATATTAAGGGATATTCGATAAATAGAAAATATATTGAAAGAATTAAATAGGGTCTACCTTGAAATAAATGGCCATATCTTCGTCCAAAAATTGCCCCACTTCAATTATAAAGGTGTTTTTAGAATTCGCTTAATCTTTGAAACAAAACTGCATTAAAATAATTTTGACTACCGACTCATCTAAAAAGATATTAAAGGGATATTCTTTGATAAATAGAAAATATATGGAAAGCATTAAATAGGGTCTACCTTGAAATAAATAGCCATATCTTCGTCAAAAATTGCCCCATTTCAATTATAAAGGTGTTTTTCGAATTCACTTGATCTTTGGAACAAAACTGCATTAAAATAATTTGACTTCCGACTCATCTAAGAAAGATATTAAGGGATATTCTTCGATAAATAGAAAATATATGGAAAGCATTAAATAGGGTCTACCTTGAAATAAATGGCCATATCTTCGTCAAAAATTGCCCCACTTCAATTATAAAGGTGTTTTTAGAATTCGCTTAATCTTTGAAACAAAACTGCATTAAAATAATTTGACTTCCGACTCATCTAAGAAAGATATTAAGGGATATTCTTCGATAAATAGAAAATATATGGAAAGCATTAAATAGGGTCTACCTTGAAATAAATGGCCATATCTTCGTCAAAATTGCCCCATTTCAATTATAAAGGTGTTTTTAGAATTCACTCAATCTTTGGAACAAAACTGCATTAAAATAATTTGACTTCCGACTCATCTAAGAAAGATATTAAGGGATATTCTTCGATAAATAGAAAATATATGGAAAGCATTAAATAGGGTCTACCTTGAAATAAATGGCCATATCTTCGTCAAAAATTGCCCCACTTCAATTATAAAGGTGTTTTCAGAATTCGCTTAATCTTTGAAACAAAACTGCATTAAAATAATTTGACTTCCGACTCATCTAAGAAAGATATTAAGGGATATTCTTCGATAAATAGAAAATATATGGAAAGCATTAAATAGGGTCTACCTTGAAATAAATGGCCATATCTTCGTCAAAAATTGCCCCATTTCAATTATAAAGGTGTTTTTAGAATTCACTCGATCTTTGGAACAAAACTGCATTAAAATAATTTGACTTCCGACTCATCTAAGAAAGATATTAAGGGATATTCTTCGATAAATAGAAAATATATGGAAAGCATTAAATAGGGTCTACCTTGAAATAAATGGCCATATCTTCGTCAAAAATTGCCCCATTTCAATTATAAAGGTGTTTTTAGAATTCGCTCGATCTTTGGAACAAAACTGCATTAAAATAATTTGACTTCCGACTCATCTAAGAAAGATATTAAGGGATATTCTTCGATAAATAGAAAATATATGGAAAGCATTAAATAGGGTCTACCTTGAAATAAATGGCCATATCTTCGTCAAAAATTGCCACATTTCAATTATAAAGGTGTTTTTAGAGTTCACTTGATCTTTGAAACAAAACTGCATTAAAATAATTTGACTTCCGACTCATCTAAGAAAGATATTAAGGGATAGTCTTGATTAACAGAAAATATATGGAAAGCATTAAATAGGGTCTACCTTGAAATAAATGGCCATATCTTCGTCAAAAATTGCCCCATTTCAATTATAAAGGTGTTTTTAGAATTCGCTCAATCTTTGGAACAAAACTGCATTAAAAACATTTGACTTCCGACTCATCTAAGAAAGATATTAAGGGATATTCTTCGATAAATAGAAAATATATGGAAAGCATTAAATAGGGTCTACATTGAAATAAATGGCCATATCTTCGTCAAAAATTGCCCCACTTCAATTATAAAGGTGTTTTTAGAATTCGCTTAATCTTTGAAACAAAACTGCATTAAAATAATTTGACTTCCGACTCATCTAAGAAAGATATTAAGGAATATTCGATAAATAGAAAATATATTGAAAGCATTAAATAGGGTCTACCTTGAAATAAATGGCCATATCTTCGTCCAAAAATTGCCCCACTTCAATTATAAAGGTGTTTTTAGAATTCGCTTAATCTTTGAAACAAAACTGCATTAAAATTATTTGACTACCGACTCATCTAAAAAAAGATATTAAGGGATATTCTTTGATAAATAGAAAATATATGGAAAGCATTAAATAGGGTCTACCTTGAAATAAATAGCCATATCTTCGTCAAAAATTGCCCCACTTCAATTATAAAGGTGTTTTTAGAATTCACTTGATCTTTGGAACAAAACTGCATTAAAATAATTTGACTTCCGACTCATCTAAGAAAGATATTAAGGGATATTCTTCGATAAATAGAAAATATATGGAAAGCATTAAATAGGGTCTACCTTGAAATAAATGGCCATATCTTCGTCAAAAATTGCCCCACTTCAATTATAAAGGTGTTTTTAGAATTCGCTTAATCTTTGAAACAAAACTGCATTAAAATAATTTGACTTCCGACTCATCTAAGAAAGATATTAAGGATATTCTTCGATAAATAGAAAATATATGGAAAGCATTAAATAGGGTCTACCTTGAAATAAATGGCCATATCTTCGTCAAAAATTGCCCCATTTCAATTATAAAGCTGTTTTTAGAATTCACTTGATCTTTGGAAGAAAACTGCATTAAAATAATTTGACTTCCGACTCATCTAAGAAAGATATTAAGGGATATTCTTCGATAAATAGAAAATATATGGAAAGCATTAAATAGGGTCTACCTTGAAATAAATGGCCATATCTTCGTCGAAAATTGCCCCATTTCAATTATAAAAGGTGTTTTTAGAATTCGCTTGATCTTTGGAACAAAACTGCATTAAAATAATTTGACTTCCGACTCATCTAAGAAAGATATTAAGGGATATTCTTCGATAAATAGAAAATATATGGAAAGCATTAAATAGGGTCTACCTTGAAATAAATGGCCATATCTTCGTCAAAAATTTCCGCATTTCAATTATAAAGGTGTTCTTAGAATTCACTTGATCTTTGAAACAAAACTGCATTAAAATAATTTGACTTCCGACTCATCTAAGAAAGATATTAAGGGATATTCTTCGATAAATAGAAAATATATGGAAAGCATTAAATAGGGTCTACCTTGAAATAAATGGCCATATCTTCGTCAAAAATTGCCCCATTTCAATTATAAAGGTGTTTTTAGAATTCACTCGATCTTTGGAACAAAACTGCATTAAAATAATTTGACTTCCGACTCATCTAAGAAAGATATTAAGGGATATTCTTCGATAAATAGAAAATATATGGAAAGCATTAAATAGGGTCTACCTTGAAATAAATGGCCATATCTTCGTCAAAAATTGCCCCATTTCAATTATAAAGGTGTTTTTTAGAATTCGCTCGATCTTTGGAACAAAACTGCTTTAAAATAATTTGACTTCCGATTCATCTAAGAAAGATATTAAGGGATATTCCTCGATAAATAGAAAATATATGGAAAGCATTAAATAGGGTCTACCTTGAAATAAATGGCCATATCTTCGTCAAAAATTGCCCCATTTCAATTATAAAGGTGTTTTTAGAATTCACTCAATCTTTGGAACAAAACTGCATTAAAATAATTTGACTTCCGACTCATCTAAGAAAGATATTAAGGGATATTCGATAAATAGAAAATATATGGAAAGCATTAAATAGGGTCTACCTTGAAATAAATGGCCATATCTTCGTCAAAAATTGCCCCACTTCAATTATAAAGGTGTTTTTAGAATTCGCTTAATCTTTGAAACAAAACTGCATTAAAATAATTTGACTTCCGACTCATCTAAGAAAGATATTAAGGGATATTCTTCGATAAATAGAAAATATATGGAAAGCATTAAATAGGGTCTACCTTGAAATAAATGGCCATATCTTCGTCAAAAATTGCCCCATTTCAATTATAAAGGTGTTTTTAGAATTCGCTCAATCTTTGGAACAAAACTGCATTAAAAACATTTGACTTCCGACTCATCTAAGAAAGATATTAAGGGATATTCTTTGATAAATAGAAAATATATGGAAAGCATTAAATAGGGTCTACATTGAAATAAATGGCCATATCTTCGTCAAAAATTGCCCCATTTCAATTATAAAGGTGTTTTTAGAATTCACTCGATCTTTGGAACAAAAATGCATTAAAATAATTTGACTTCCGACTCATCTAAGAAAGATATTAAGGGATATTCGATAAATAGAAAATATATTGAAAGCATTAAATAGGGTCTACCTTGAAATAAATGGCCATATCTTCGTCCAAAAATTGCCCCACTTCAATTATAAAGGTGTTTTTAGAATTCGCTTAATCTTTGAAACAAAACTGCATTAAAATAATTTGACTACCGACTCATCTAAAAAAGATATTAAGGGATATTCTTTGATAAATAGAAAATATATGGAAAGCATTAAATAGGGTCTACCTTGAAATAAATGGCCATATCTTCGTCAAAAATTGCCCCACTTCAATTATAAAGGTGTTTTTAGAATTCGCTTAATCTTTGAAACAAAACTGCATTAAAATAATTTGACTTCCGACTCATCTAAGAAAGATATTAAGGGATATTCTTCGATAAATAGAAAATATATGGAAAGCATTAAATAGGGTCTACCTTGAAATAAATGGCCATATCTTCGTCAAAAATTGCCCCATTTCAATTATAAAGGTGTTTTTAGAATTCACTCGATCTTTGGAACAAAACTGCATTAAAATAATTTGACTTCCGACTCATCTAAGAAAGATATTAAGGGATATTCTTCGATAAATAGAAAATATATGGAAAGCATTAAATAGGGTCTACCTTGAAATAAATGGCCATATCTTCGTCAAAAAATTGCCCCATTTCAATTATAAAGGTGTTTTTAGAATTCGCTCGATCTTTGGAACAAAACTGCATTAAAATAATTTGACTTCCGACTCATCTAAGAAAGATATTAAGGGATATTCTTCGATAAATAGAAAATATATGGAAAGCATTAAATAGGGTCTACCTTGAAATAAATGGCCATATCTTCGTCAAAAATTGCCACATTTAAATTATAAAGGTGTTTTTAGAATTCACTCAATCTTTGGAACAAAACTGCATTAAAATAATTTGACTTCCGACTCATCTAAGAAAGATATTAAGGGATATTCGATAAATAGAAAATATATGGAAAGCATTAAATAGGGTCTACCTTGAAATAAATGGCCATATCTTCGTCAAAAATTGCCCCATTTCAATTATAAAGGTGTTTTTAGAATTCGCTCAATCTTTGAAACAAAACTGCATTAAAAACATTTGACTTCCGACTCATCTAAGAAAGATATTAAGGGATATTCTTTGATAAATAGAAAATATATGGAAAGCATTAAATAGGGTCTACATTGAAATAAATGGCCATATCTTCGTCAAAAATTGCCCCATTTCAATTATAAAGGTGTTTTTAGAATTCACTTGATCTTTGGAACAAAAATGCATTAAAATAATTTGACTTCCGACTCATCTAAGAAAGATATTAAGGGATATTCGATAAATAGAAAATATATTGAAAGCATTAAATAGGGTCTACCTTGAAATAAATGGCCATATCTTCGTCCAAAAATTGCCCCACTTCAATTATAAAGGTGTTTTTAGAATTCGCTTAATCTTTGAAACAAAACTGCATTAAAATAATTTGACTACCGACTCATCTAAAAAGATATTAAGGGATATTCTTTGATAAATAGAAAATATATGGAAAGCATTAAATAGGGTCTACCTTGAAATAAATAGCCATATCTTCGTCAAAAATTGCCCCACTTCAATTATAAAGGTGTTTTTAGAATTCACTTGATCTTTGGAACAAAACTGCATTAAAATAATTTGACTTCCGACTCATCTAAGAAAGATATTAAGGGATATTCTTCGATAAATAGAAAATATATGGAAAGCATTAAATAGGGTCTACCTTGAAATAAATGGCCATATCTTCGTCAAAAATTGCCCCACTTCAATTATAAAGGTGTTTTTAGAATTCGCTTAATCTTTGGAACAAAAATGCATTAAAATAATTTGACTTCCGACTCATCTAAGAAAGATATTAAGGGATATTCTTCGATAAATAGAAAATATATGGAAAGCATTAAATAGGGTCTACCTTGAAATAAATGGCCATATCTTCGTCAAAAATTGCCCCATTTCAATTATAAAGGTGTTTTTAGAATTCACTCGATCTTTGGAACAAAACTGCATTAAAATAATTTGACTTCCGACTCATCTAAGAAAGATATTAAGGGATATTCTTCGATAAATAGAAAATATATGGAAAGCATTAAATAGGGTCTACCTTGAAATAAATGGCCATATCTTCGTCAAAAATTGCCCCATTTCAATTATAAAGGTGTTTTTATAATTCGCTCGATCTTTGGAACAAAACTGCATTAAAATAATTTGACTTCCGATTCATCTAAGAAAGATATTAAGGGATATTCTTCGATAAATAGAAAATATATGGAAAGCATTAAATAGGGTCTACCTTGAAATAAATGGCCATATCTTCGTCAAAAATTGCCCCATTTCAATTATAAAGGTGTTTTTAGAATTCACTCAATCTTTGGAACAAAACTGCATTAAAATAATTTGACTTCCGACTCATCTAAGAAAGATATTAAGGGATATTCGATAAATAGAAAATATATGGAAAGCATTAAATAGGGTCTACCTTGAAATAAATGGCCATATCTTCGTCAAAAATTGCCCCACTTCAATTATAAAGGTGTTCTTAGAATTCGTTTGATCTTTGAAACAAAACTGCATTAAAATAATTTGACTTCCGACTCATCTAAGAAAGATATTAAGGGATATTCTTCGATAAATAGAAAATATATGGAAAGCATTAAATAGGGTCTACCTTGAAATAAATGGCCATATCTTCGTCAAAAATTGCCCCATTTCAATTATAAAGGTGTTTTTAGAATTCGCTCAATCTTTGGAACAAAACTGCATTAAAAACATTTGACTTCCGACTCATCTAAGAAAGATATTAAGGGATATTTTTTGATAAATAGAAAATATATGGAAAGCATTAAATAGGGTCTACATTGAAATAAATGGCCATATCTTCGTCAAAAATTGCCCCATTTCAATTATAAAGGAGTTTTTAGAATTCAATCGATCTGTGGAACAAAACTGCATTAAAATAATTTGACTTCCGACTCATCTAAGAAAGATATTAAGGGATATTCTTCGATAAATAGAAAATATATGGAAAGCATTAAATAGGGTCTACCTTGAAATAAATGGCCATATCTTCGTCAAAAATTGCCCCATTTCAATTATAAAGGTGTTTTTAGAATTCGCTCGATCTTTGGAACAAAACTGCATTAAAATAATTTGACTTCCGACTCATATAAGAAAGATATTAAGGGATATTCTTCGATAAATAGAAAATATATGGAAAGCATTAAATAGGGTCTACCTTGAAATAAATGGCCATATCTTCGTCAAAAATTGCCCCATTTCAATTATAAAGGTGTTTTTAGAATTCACTCGATCTTTGGAACAAAACTGCATTAAAATAATTTGACTTCCGACTCATCTAAGAAAGATATTAAGGGATATTCGATAAATAGAAAATATATGGAAAGCATTAAATAGGGTCTACCTTGAAATAAATGGCCATATCTTCGTCAAAAATTGCCCCATTTCAATTATAAAGGTGTTTTTAGAATTCGCTTAATCTTTGAAACAAAACTGCATTAAAATAATTTGACTTCCGACTCATCTAAGAAAGATATTAAGGGATATTCTTCGATAAATAGAAAATATATGGAAAGCATTAAATAGGGTCTACCTTGAAATAAATGGCCATATCTTCGTCAAAAATTGCCCCATTTCAATTATAAAGGTGTTTTTAGAATTCGCTCAATCTTTGGAACAAAACTGCTTTAAAAACATTTGACTTCCGACTCATCTAAGAAAGATATTAAGGGATATTTTTTGATAAATAGAAAATATATGGAAAGCATTAAATAGGGTCTACATTGAAATAAATGGCCATATCTTCGTCAAAAATTGCCCCATTTCAATTATAAAGGAGTTTTTAGAATTCACTCAATCTTTGGAACAAAACTGCATTAAAATAATTTGACTTCCGACTCATCTAAGAAAGATATTAAGGGATATTCGATAAATAGAAAATATATTGAAAGCATTAAATAGGGTCTACCTTGAAATAAATGGCCATATCTTCGTCAAAAATTGCCCCACTTCAATTATAAAGGTGTTTTTAGAATTCGCTTAATCTTTGAAACAAAACTGCATTAAAATAATTTGACTACCGACTCATCTAAAAAAAGATATTAAGGGATATTCTTCGATAAATAGAAAATATATGGAAAGCATTAAATAGGGTCTACCTTGAAATAAATAGCCATATCTTCGTCAAAAATTGCCCCACTTCAATTATAAAGGTGTTTTTAGAATTCGCTTAATCTTTGAAATTAAACTGCATTAAAATAATTTGACTACCGACTCATCTAAGAAAGATATTAAGGGATATTCTTTGATAAATAGAAAATATATGGAAAGCATTAAATAGGGTCTACCTTGAAATAAATGGCCATATCTTCGTCAAAAATTGCCCCATTTTAATTATAAAGGTGTTTTTAGAATTCACTTGATCTTTGGAAGAAAACTGCATTAAAATAATTTGACTTCCGACTCATCTAAGAAAGATATTAAGGGATATTCGATAAATAGAAAATATATTGAAAGCATTAAATAGGGTCTACCTTGAAATAAATGGCCATATCTTCGTCAAAAATTGCCCCACTTCAATTATAAAGGTGTTTTTAGAATTCGCTTAATCTTTGAAACAAAACTGCATTAAAATAATTTGACTTCCGACTCATCTAAGAAAGATATTAAGGGATATTCTTCGATAAATAGAAAATATATGGAAAGCATTAAATAGGGTCAACCTTGAAATAAATGGCCATATCTTCGTCAAAAATTGCCCAATTTCAATTATAAAGGTGTTTTTAGAATTCACTCGATCTTTGGAACAAAACTGCATTAAAATAATTTGACTTCCGACTCATCTAAGAAAGATATTAAGGGATATTCTTCGATAAATAGAAAATATATGGAAAGCATTAAATAGGGTCTACCTTGAAATAAATGGCCATATCTTCGTCAAAAATTGCCCCATTTCAATTATAAAGGTGTTTTTAGAATTCGCTCGATCTTTGGAACAAAACTGCATTAAAATAATTTGACTTCCGACTCATCTAAGAAAGATATTAAGGGATATTCTTCGATAAATAGAAAATATATGGAAAGCATTAAATAGGGTCTACATTGAAATAAATGGCCATATCTTCGTCAAAAATTGCCCCATTTCAATTATAAAGGTGTTTTTAGAATTCACTCGATCTTTGGAACAAAAATACATTAAAATAATTTGACTTCCGACTCATCTAAGAAAGATATTAAGGGATATTCGATAAATAGAAAATATATTGAAAGCATTAAATAGGGTCTACCTTGAAATAAATGGCCATATCTTCGTCAAAAATTGCCCCACTTCAATTATAAAGGTGTTTTTAGAATTCGCTTAATCTTTGAAACAAAACTGCATTAAAATAATTTGACTTCCGACTCATCTAAAAAAGATATTAAGGGATATTCTTTGATAAATAGAAAATATATGGAATGCATTAAATAGGGTCTACCTTGAAATAAATAGCCATATCTTCGTCAAAAATTGCCCCACTTCAATTATAAAGGTGTTTTTAGAATTCACTCAATCTTTGGAACAAAACTGCATTAAAATAATTTGACTTCCGACTCATCTAAGAAAGATATTAAGGGATATTCTTTTGATAAATAGAAAATATATGGAAAGCATTAAATAGGGTCTACCTTGAAATAAATGGCCATATCTTCGTCAAAAATTGCCCCATTTCAATTATAAAGGTGTTTTTAGAATTCACTTGATCTTTGGAAGAAAACTGCATTAAAATAATTTGACTTCCGACTCATCTAAGAAAGATATTAAGGGATATTCGATAAATAGAAAATATATGGAAAGCATTAAATAGGGTCTACCTTGAAATAAATGGCCATATCTTCGTCAAAAATTGCCCCACTTCAATTATAAAGGTGTTTTTAGAATTCGCTTAATCTTTGAAACAAAACTGCATTAAAATAATTTGACTTCCGACTCATCTAAGAAATATATTAAGGGATATTCTTCGATAAATAGAAAATATATGGAAAGCATTAAATAGGGTCTACCTTGAAATAAATGGCCATATCTTCGTCAAATATTGCCCCATTTCAATTATAAAGGTGTTTTTAGAATTCGCTCGATCTTTGGAACAAAACTGCATTAAAATAATTTGACTTCCGACTCATCTAAAAAAAGATATTAAGGGATACTTTTCGATAAATAGAAAATATATGGAAAGCATTAAATAGGGTCTACCTTGAAATAAATGGCCATATCTTCGTCAAAAATTGCCCCATTTCAATTATAAAGGTGTTTTTAGAATTCACTCGATCTTTGGAACAAAACTGCATTAAAATAATTTGACTTCCGACTCATCTAAGAAAGATATTGAGGGATATTCGATAAATAGAAAATATATTGAAAGCATTAAATAGGGTCTACCTTGAAATAAATGGCCATATCTTCGTCAAAAATTGCCCCACTTCAATTATAAAGGTGTTTTTAGAATTCGCTTAATCTTTGAAACAAAACTGCATTAAAATAATTTGACTACCGACTCATCTAAGAAAGATATTAAGGGATATTCTTTGATAAATAGAAAATATATGGAAAGCATTAAATAGGGTCTACCTTGAAATAAATAGCCATATATTCGTCAAAAATTGCCCCACTTCAATTATAAAGGTGTTTTTAGAATTCACTCAATCTTTGGAACAAAACTGCATTAAAATAATTTGACTTCCGACTCATCTAAGAAAGATATTAAGGGATATTCTTTGATAAATAGAAAATATATGGAAAGCATTAAATAGGGTCTACCTTGAAATAAATGGCCATATCTTCGTCAAAAATTGCCCCATTTCAATTATAAAGGTGTTTTTAGAATTCACTTGATCTTTGGAAGAAAACTGCATTAAAATAATTTGACTTCCGACTCATCTAAGAAAGATATTAAGGGATATTCTTCGATAAATAGAAAATATATGGAAAGCATTAAATAGGGTCTACCTTGAAATAAATGGCCATATCTTCGTCAAAAATTGCCCCACTTCAATTATAAAGGTGTTTTTAGAATTCGCTTAATCTTTGAAACAAAACTGCATTAAAATAATTTGACTTCCGACTCATCTAAGAAAGATATTAAGGGATATTCTTCGATAAATAGAAAATATATGGAAAGCATTAAAAGGGTCTACCTTGAAATAAATGGCCATATCTTCGTCAAAAATTGCCCCATTTCAATTATAAAGATGTTTTTAGAGTTCACTCAATCTTTGGAACAAAACTGCATTAAAAACATTTGACTTCCGACTCATCTAAGAAAGATATTAAGGGATATTCTTCGATAAATAGAAAATATATGGAAAGCATTAAATAGGGTCTACCTTGAAATAAATGGCCATATCTTCGTCAAAAATTGCCCCACTTCAATTATAAAGGTGTTTTTAGAATTCGCTTAATCTTTGAAACAAAACTTCATTAAAATAATTTGACTTCCGACTCATCTAAGAAAGATATTAAGGGATATTCGATAAATAGAAAATATATGGAAAGCATTAAATAGGGTCTACCTTGAAATAAATGGCCATATCTTCGTCAAAAATTGCCCCATTTCAATTATAAAGGTGTTTTTAGAATTCGCTTAATCTTTGAAACAAAACTGCATTAAAATAATTTGACTTCCGACTCATCTAAAAAAGATATTAAGGGATATTCTTCGATAAATAGAAAATATATGGAAAGCATTAAATAGGGTCTACCTTGAAATAAATGGCCATATCTTCGTCAAAAATTGCCCCATTTCAATTATAAAGGTGTTTTTAGAATTCACTTGATCTTTGGAACAAAACTGCATTAAAATAATTTGACTTCCGACTCATCTAAGAAAGATATTAAGGGATATTCGATAAATAGAAAATATATGGAAAGCATTAAATAGGGTCTACCTTGAAATAAAAGGCCATATCTTCGTCAAAAATTGCCCCACTTCAATTATAAAGGTGTTTTTAGAATTCGCTTAATCTTTGAAACAAAACTGCATTAAAATAATTTGACTTCCGACTCATCTAAAAAAGATATTAAGGGATATTCTTCGATAAATAGAAAATATATGGAAAGCATTAAATAGGGTCTACCTTGAAATAAATGGCCATATCTTCGTCAAAAATTGCCCCATTTCAATTATAAAGGTGTTTTTCGAATTCACTTGAACTTTGGAACAAAACTGCATTAAAATAATTTGACTTCCGACTCATCTCAGAAAGATATTAAGGGATATTCTTCGATAAATAGAAAATATATGGAAAGCATTAAATAGGGTCTACCTTGAAATAAATGGCCATATCTTCGTCAAAAATTGCCCCATTTCAATTATAAAGGTGTTTTTAGAATTCGCTCGATCTTTGGAACAAAACTGCATTAAAATAATTTGACTTCCGACTCATCTAAGAAAGATATTAAGGGATATTCTTCGATAAATAGAAAATATATGGAAAGCATTAAATAGGGTCTACCTTGAAATAAATGGCCATATCTTCGTCAAAAATTGCCCCATTTCAATTATAAAGGTGTTTTTAGAATTCGCTCGATCTTAAGAACAAAACTGCATTAAAATAATTTGACTTCCGACTCATCTAAGAAAGATATTAAGGGATATTCTTCGATAAATAGAAAATATATGGAAAGCATTAAATAGGGTCTACCTTGAAATAAATGGCCATATCTTCGTCAAAAATTGCCCCATTTCAATTATAAAGGTGTTTTTAGAATTCACTTGATCTTTGGAACAAAACTGCATTAAAATAATTTGACTTCCGACTCATCTAAGAAAGATATTAAGGGATATTCTTCGATAAATAGAAAATATATTGAAAGCATTAAATAGGGTCTACCTTGAAATAAATGGCCATATCTTCGTCAAAAATTGCCCCACTTCAATTATAAAGGTGTTTTTAGAATTCGCTTAATCTTTGAAACAAAACTGCATTAAAATAATTTGACTACCGACTCATCTAAAAAAGATAATAAGGGATATTCTTTGATAAATAGAAAATATATGGAAAGCATTAAATAGGGTCTACCTTGAAATAAATAGCCATATATTCGTCAAAAATTGCCCCACTTCAATTATAAAGGTGTTTTTAGAATTCACTTGAACTTTGGAACAAAACTGCATTAAAATAATTTGACTTCCGACTCATCTAAGAAAGATATTAAGGGATATTCTTCGATAAATAGAAAATATATGGAAAGCATTAAATAGGGTCTACCTTGAAATAAATGGCCATATCTTCGTCAAAAATTGCCCCACTTCAATTATAAAGGTGTTTTTAGAATTCGCTTAATCTTTGAAACAAAACTGCATTAAAATAATTTGACTTCCGACTCATCTAAGAAAGATATTAAGGGATATTCTTCGATAAATAGAAAATATATGGAAAGCATTAAATAGGGTCTACCTTGAAATAAATGGCCATATCTTCGTCAAAAATTGCCCCATTTCAATTATAAAGGTGTTTTTAGAATTCGCTCGATCTTTGGAACAAAACTGCATTAAAATAATTTGACTTCCGACTCATCTAAGAAAGATATTAAGGGATATTCTTCGATAAATAGAAAATATATGGAAAGCATTAAATAGGGTCTACCTTGAAATAAATGGCCATATCTTCGTCAAAAATTGCCCCATTTCAATTATAAAGGTGTTTTTAGAATTCACTTGATCTTTGGAACAAAACTGCATTAAAATAATTTGACTTCCGACTCATCTAAGAAAGATATTAAGGGATATTCGATAAATAGAAAATATATGGAAAGCATTAAATAGGGTCTACCTTGAAATAAATGGCCATATCTTCGTCAAAAATTGCCCCACTTCAATTATAAAGGTGTTTTTAGAATTCGCTTAATCTTTGAAACAAAACTGCATTAAAATAATTTGACTACCGACTCATCTAAGAAAGATATTAAGGGATATTCGATAAATAGAAAATATATGGAAAACATTAAATAGGGTCTACCTTGAAATAAATAGCCATATATTCGTCAAAAATTGCCCCACTTCAATTATAAAGGTGTTTTTAGAATTCACTCAATCTTTGGAACAAAACTGCATTAAAATAATTTGACTTCCGACTCATCTAAGAAAGATATTAAGGGATATTCTTTGATAAATAGAAAATATATGGAAAGCATTAAATAGGGTCTACCTTGAAATAAATGGCCATATCTTCGTCAAAAATTGCCCCATTTTAATTATAAAGGTGTTTTTAGAATTCACTTGATCTTTGGAAGAAAACTGCATTAAAATAATTTGACTTCCGACTCATCTAAGAAAGATATTAAGGGATATTCGATAAATAGAAAATATATGGAAAGCATTAAATAGGGTCTACCTTGAAATAAATGGCCATATCTTCGTCAAAAATTGCCCCACTTCAATTATAAAGGTGTTTTTAGAATTCGCTTAATCTTTGAAACAAAACTGCATTAAAATAATTTGACTTCCGACTCATCTAAGAAAGATATTAAGGGATATTCTTCGATAAATAGAAAATATATGGAAAGCATTAAAAAGGGTCTACCTTGAAATAAATGGCCATATCTTCGTCAAAAATTGCCCCATTTCAATTATAAAGATGTTTTTAGAGTTCACTCAATCTTTGGAACAAAACTGCATTAAAAACATTTGACTTCCGACTCATCTAAGAAAGATATTAAGGGATATTCTTCGATAAATAGAAAATATATGGAAAGCATTAAATAGGGTCTACCTTGAAATAAATGGCCATATCTTCGTCAAAAATTGCCCCACTTCAATTATAAAGGTGTTTTTAGAATTCGCTTAATCTTTGAAACAAAACTTCATTAAAATAATTTGACTTCCGACTCATCTAAGAAAGATATTAAGGGATATTCGATAAATAGAAAATATATGGAAAGCATTAAATAGGGGTCTACCTTGAAATAAATGGCCATATCTTCGTCAAAAATTGCCCCATTTCAATTATAAAGGTGTTTTTAGAATTCGCTTAATCTTTGAAACAAAACTGCATTAAAATAATTTGACTTCCGACTCATCTAAAAAAGATATTAAGGGATATTCTTCGATAAATAGAAAATATATGGAAAGCATTAAATAGGGTCTACCTTGAAATAAATAGCCATATCTTCGTCAAAAATTGCTTCATTTCAATTATAAAGAAGTTTTTAGAATTCACTCGATGTTTGGAATAAAACTGCATTAAATTAATTTGACTTCCGACTCATCTAAGAAAGATATTAAGGGATATTCTTCGATAAATAGAAAATATATGGAAAGCATTAAATAGGGTCTACCTTGAAATAAATGGCCATATCTTCGTCAAAAATTGCCCCACTTCAATTATAAAGGTGTTTTTAGAATTCACTTGATCTTTGAAACAAAACTGCATTAAAATAATTTGACTTCCGACTCATCTAAGAAAGATATTAAGGGATATTCTTCGATAAATAGAAAATATATGGAATGCATTAAATAGGGTCTACCTTGAAATAAATGGCCATATCTTCGTCAAAAATTTCCGCATTTCAATTATAAAGGTGTTTTTAGAATTCACTCGATCTTTGGAACAAAACTGCATTAAAATAATTTGACTTCCGACTCATCTAAGAAAGATATTAAGGGATATTCTTCGATAAATAGAAAATATATGGAAAGCATTAAATAGGGTCTACCTTGAAATAAATGGCCATATCTTCGTCAAAAATTGCCCCATTTCAATTATAAAGGTGTTTTTAGAATTCACTTGATCTTTGGAACAAAACTGCATTAAAATAATTTGACTTCCGACTCATCTAAGAAAGATATTAAGGGATATTCGATAAATAGAAAATATATGGAAAGCATTAAATAGGGTCTACCTTGAAATAAAAGGCCATATCTTCGTCAAAAATTGCCCCACTTCAATTATAAAGGTGTTTTTAGAATTCGCTTAATCTTTGAAACAAAACTGCATTAAAATAATTTGACTTCCGACTCATCTAAGAAAGATATTAAGGGATATTCTTCGATAAATAGAAAATATATGGAATGCATTAAATAGGGTCTACCTTGAAATAAATGGCCATATCTTCGTCAAAAATTTCCGCATTTCAATTATAAAGGTGTTTTTAGAATTCACTCGATCTTTGGAACAAAACTGCATTAAAATAATTTGACTTCCGACTCATCTAAGAAAGATATTAAGGGATATTCTTCGATAAATAGAAAATATATGGAAAGCATTAAATAGGGTCTACCTTGAAATAAATGGCCATATCTTCGTCAAAAATTGCCCCATTTCAATTATATAGGTGTTTTTTAGAATTCGCTCGATCTTTGAAACAAAACTGCATTAAAATAATTTGACTTCCGACTCATCTAAAAAAGATATTAAGGGATATTCTTCGATAAATAGAAAATATATGGAAAGCATTAAATAGGGTCTACCTTGAAATAAATGGCCATATCTTCGTCAAAAATTGCCCCACTTCAATTATAAAGGTGTTTTTAGAATTCGCTTAATCTTTGAAACAAAACTGCATTAAAATAATTTGACTTCCGACTCATCTAAGAAAGATATTAAGGGATATTCTTCGATAAATAGAAAATATATGGAAAGCATTAAATAGGGTCTACCTTGAAATAAATGGCCATATCTTCGTCAAAAATTGCCCCATTTCAATTATAAAGGTGTTTTTAGAATTCACTCGATCTTTGGAACAAAAATGCATTAAAATAATTTGACTTCCGACTCATCTAAGAAAGATATTAAGGGATATTCGATAAATAGAAAATATATTGAAAGCATTAAATAGGGTCTACCTTGAAATAAATGGCCATATCTTCGTCAAAAATTGCCCCACTTCAATTATAAAGGTGTTTTTAGAATTCGCTTAATCTTTGAAACAAAACTGCTTTAAAATAATTTGACTACCGACTCATCTAAAAAAGATAATAAGGGATATTCTTTGATAAATAGAAAATATATGGAAAGCATTAAATAGGGTCTACCTTGAAATAAATAGCCATATATTCGTCAAAAATTGCCCCACTTCAATTATAAAGGTGTTTTTAGAATTCACTTGAACTTTGGAACAAAACTGCATTAAAATAATTTGACTTCCGACTCATCTAAGAAAGATATTAAGGGATATTCTTTGATAAATAGAAAATATATGGAAAGCATTAAATAGGGTCTACCTTGAAATAAATGGCCATATCTTCGTCAAAAATTGCCCCATTTTAATTATAAAGGTGTTTTTAGAATTCACTTGATCTTTGGAAGAAAACTGCTTTAAAATAATTTGACTTCCGACTCATCTAAGAAAGATATTAAGGGATATTCGATAAATAGAAAATATATGGAAAGCATTAAATAGGGTCTACCTTGAAATAAATGGCCATATCTTCGTCAAAAATTGCCCCACTTCATTTATAAAGGTGTTTTTAGAATTCGCTTAATCTTTGAAACAAGACTGCATTAAAATAATTTGACTTCCGACTCATCTAAGAAAGATATTAAGGGATATTCTTCGATAAATAGAAAATATATGGAAAGCATTAAATAGGGTCTACCTTGAAATAAATGGCCATATCTTCGTCAAAAATTGCCCCATTTCAATTATAAAGATGTTTTTAGAGTTTACTCAATCTTTGGAACAAAACTGCATTAAAAACATTTGACTTCCGACTCATCTAAGAAAGATATTAAGGGATATTCTTCGATAAATAGAAAATATATGGAAAGCATTAAATAGGGTCTACCTTGAAATAAATGGCCATATATTCGTCAAAAATTGCCCCACTTCAATTATAAAGGTGTTTTTAGAATTCGCTTAATCTTTGAAACAAAACTGCAATAAAATAATTTGACTTCCGACTCACATAAGAAAGATATTAAGGGATATTCTTCGATTAATAGAAAATATGTGGAAAGCATTAAATAGGGTCAACCTTGAAATAAATGGCCATATCTTCGTCAAAAATTGCCCCATTTCAATTATAAAGGTGTTTTTAGAATTCACTCGATCTTTGGAATAAAGCTGCATTAAAATAATTTGACTTCCGACTCATCTAAGAAAGATATTAAGGGATATTCTTTATTAACAGAAAATATATGGAAAGCATTAAATAGGGTCTACCTTGAAATAAATGGGCCATATCTTCGTCAAAAAATTGCCCTATTTTCAATTATAAAGGTGTTTTTAGAATTCACTCGATCTTTGGAACAAAACTGCATTAAAATAATTTGACTTCCGACTCATCTAAGAAAGATATTAAGGGATATTCTTCGATAAATAGAAAATATATGGAATGCATTAAATAGGGTCTACCTTGAAATAAATGGCCATATCTTCGTCAAAAATTTCCGCATTTCAATTATAAAGGTGTTTTTAGAATTCACTTGATCTTTGGAACAAAACTGCATTAAAATAATTTGACTTCCGACTCATCTAAGAAAGATATTAAGGGATATTCTTCGATAAATAGAAAATATATGGAAAGCATTAAATAGGGTCTACCTTGAAATAAATGGCCATATCTTCGTCAAAAATTGCCCCATTTCAATTATAAAGGTGTTTTTAGAATTCGCTCGATCTTAAGAACCAAACTGCATTAAAATAATTTGACTTCCGACTCATCTAAGAAAGATATTAAGGGATATTCTTCGATAAATAGAAAATATATGGAATGCATTAAATAGGGTCTACCTTGAAATAAATGGCCATATCTTCGTCAAAAATTGCCCCATTTCAATTATAAAGGTGTTTTTTAGAATTCACTCGATCTTTGAAACAAAACTGCATTAAAATAATTTGACTTCCGACTCATCTAAGAAAGATATTAAGGGATATTCGATAAATAGAAAATATATTGAAAGCATTAAATAGGGTCTACCTTGAAATAAATGGCCATATCTTCGTCAAAAATTGCCCCACTTCAATTATAAAGGTGTTTTTAGAATTCGCTTAATCTTTGAAACAAAACTGCATTAAAATAATTTGACTTCCGACTCATCTAAAAAAGATATTAAGGGATATTCTTCGATAAATAGAAAATATATGGAAAGCATTAAATAGGGTCTACCTTGAAATAAATAGCCATATCTTCGTCAAAAATTGCCCCATTTCAATTATAAAGGTGTTTTTAGAATTCACTCAATCTTTGGAACAAAACTGCATTAAAATAATTTGACTTCCGACTCATCTAAGAAAGATATTAAGGGATATTCTTCGATAAATAGAAAATATATGGAAAGCATTAAATAAGGTCAACCTTGAAATAAATGGCCATATCTTCGTCAAAAATTGCCCCATTTCAATTATAAAGGTGTTTTTAGAATTCGCTTGATCTTTGGAACAAAACTGCATTAAAATAATTTGACTTCCGACTCATCTAAGAAAGATATTAAGGGATATTCGATAAATAGAAAATATATGGAAAGCATTAAATAGGGTCTACCTTGAAATAAAAGGCCATATCTTCGTCAAAAATTGCCCCACTTCAATTATAAAGGTGTTTTTAGAATTCGCTTAATCTTTGAAACAAAACTGCATTAAAATAATTTGACTTCCGACTCATCTAAAAAAGATATTAAGGGATATTCTTCGATAAATAGAAAATATATGGAAAGCATTAAATAGGGTCTACCTTGAAATAAATGGCCATATCTTCGTCAAAAATTGCCCCATTTCAATTATAAAGGTGTTTTTCGAATTCACTTGAACTTTGGAACAAAACTGCATTAAAATAATTTGACTTCCGACTCATCTAAGAAAGATATTAAGGGATATTCTTCGATAAATAGAAAATATATGGAAAGCATTAAATAGGGTCTACCTTGAAATAAATGGCCATATCTTCGTCAAAAATTGCCCCACTTCAATTATAAAGGTGTTTTTAGAATTCGCTTAATCTTTGAAACAAAACTGCATTAAAATAATTTGACTTCCGACTCATCTAAAAAAGATATTAAGGGATATTCTTCGATATATATATAAAATATATGGAAGCATTAAATAGGGTCTACCTTGAAATAAATGGCCATATCTTCGTCAAAAATTGCCCCATTTCAATTAAAAGGTGTTTTTAGAATTCGCTCGATCTTAAGAACAAAACTGCATTAAAATAATTTGACTTCCGACTCATCTAAGAAAGATATTAAGGGATATTCTTCGATAAATAGAAAATATATGGAAAGCATTAAATAGGGTCTACCTTGAAATAAATGGCCATATCTTCGTCAAAAATTGCCCCATTTCAATTATAAAGGTGTTTTTAGAATTCACTCGATCTTTGGAAGAAAACTGCATTAAAATAATTTGACTTCCGACTCATCTAAGAAAGATATTAAGGGATATTCTTCGATAAATAGAAAATATATGGAAAGCATTAAATAGGGTCTACCTTGAAATAAATGGCCATATCTTCGTCAAAAATTGCCCCACTTCAATTATAAAGGTGTTTTTAGAATTCGCTTAATCTTTGAAACAAAACTGCATTAAAATAATTTGACTTCCGACTCATCTAAAAAAGATATTAAGGGATATTCTTCGATAAATATAAAATATATGGAAGCATTAAATAGGGTCTACCTTGAAATAAATGGCCATATCTTCGTCAAAAATTGCCCCATTTCAATTATAAAGGTGTTTTTAGAATTCACTCGATCTTTGGAACAAAACTGCATTAAAATAATTTGACTTCCGACTCATCTAAGAAAGATATTAAGGGATATTCTTCGATAAATAGAAAATATATGGAAAGCATTAAATAGGGTCTACCTTGAAATAAATGGCCATATCTTCGTCAAAAATTGCCCCATTTCAATTATAAAGGTGTTTTTAGAATTCGCTCGATCTTTGGAACAAAACTGCATTAAAATAATTTGACTTCCGACTCATCTAAGAAAGATATTAAGGGATATTCTTCGATAAATAGAAAATATATGGAAAGCATTAAATAGGGTCTACCTTGAAATAAATGGCCATATCTTCGTCAAAAATTGCCCCATTTCAATTATAAAGGTGTTTTTAGAATTCACTCGATCTTTGGAAGAAAACTGCATTAAAATAATTTGACTTCCGACTCATCTAAGAAAGATATTAAGGGATATTCTTCGATAAATAGAAAATATATGGAAAGCATTAAATAGGGTCTACCTTGAAATAAATGGCCATATCTTCGTCAAAAATTGCCCCACTTCAATTATAAAGGTGTTTTTAGAATTCGCTTAATCTTTGAAACAAAACTGCATTAAAATAATTTGACTTCCGACTCATCTAAAAAAGATATTAAGGGATATTCTTCGATAAATATAAAATATATGGAAGCATTAAATAGGGTCTACCTTGAAATAAATGGCCATATCTTCGTCAAAAATTGCCCCATTTCAATTATAAAGGTGTTTTTAGAATTCACTTGATCTTTGGAACAAAACTGCATTAAAATAATTTGACTTTCGCCTCATCTAAGAAAGATATTAAGGGATATTCTTCGATAAATAGAAAATATATGGAATGCATTAAATAGGGTATACCTTGAAATAAATGGCCATATCTTCGTCAAAAATTGCCCCATTTCAATTATAAAGGTGTTTTTAGAATTCACTCGATCTTTGGAAGAAAACTGCATTAAAATAATTTGACTTCCGACTCATCTAAGAAAGATATTAAGGGATATTCGATAAATAGAAAATATATGGAAAGCATTAAATAGGGTCTACCTTGAAATAAATGGCCATATCTTCGTCAAAAATTGCCCCACTTCAATTATAAAGGTGTTTTTAGAATTCGCTTAATCTTTGAAACAAAACTGCATTAAAATAATTTGACTTCCGACTCATCTAAGAAAGATATTAAGGGATATTCTTCGATAAATAGAAAATATATGGAAAGCATTAAATAGGGTCTACCTTGAAATAAATGGCCATATCTTCGTCAAAAATTGCCCCATTTCAATTATAAAGGTGTTTTTAGAATTCACTCGATCTTTGGAAGAAAACTGCATTAAAATAATTTGACTTCCGACTCATCTAAGAAAGATATTAAGGGATACTTCGATAAATAGAAAATATATGGAAAGCATTAAATAGGGTCTACCTTGAAATAAATGGCCATATCTTCGTCAAAAATTGCCCCATTTCAATTATAAAGGTGTTTTTAGAATTCACTTGATCTTTGGAACAAAACTGCATTAAAATAATTTGACTTCCGACTCATCTAAGAAAGATATTAAGGGATATTCGATAAATAGAAAATATATGGAAAGCATTAAATAGGGTCTACCTTGAAATAAATGGCCATATCTTCGTCAAAAATTGCCCCATTTCAATTATAAAGATGTTTTTAGAATTCGCTTGATCTTTGGAACAAAACTGCATTAAAAACATTTGACTTCCGACTCATCTAAGAAAGATATTAAGGGATATTTTTCGATAAATAGAAAATATATGGAAAGCATTAAATAGGGTCTACCTTGAAATAAATGGCCATATATTCGTCAAAAATTGCCCCACTTCAATTATAAAGGTGTTTTTAGAATTCGCTTAATCTTTGAAACAAAACTGCATTAAAATAATTTGACTTCCGACTCATCTAAAAAAGATATTAAGGGATATTCTTCGATAAATAGAAAATATATGGAAAGCATTAAATAGGGTCTACCTTGAAATAAATGGCCATATCTTCGTCAAAAATTGCCCCATTTCAATTATAAAGGTGTTTTTAGAATTCACTCGATCTTTGGAATAAAACTGCATTAAAATAATTTGACTTCCGACTCATCTAAGAAAGATATTAAGGGATATTCTTCGATAAATAGAAAATATATGGAAAGCATTAAATAGGGTCTACCTTGAAATAAATGGCCATATCTTCGTCAAAAATTGCCCCACTTCAATTATAAAGGTGTTTTTAGAATTCGCTTAATCTTTGAAACAAAACTGCATTAAAATAATTTGACTTCCGACTCATCTAAAAAAGATATTAAGGGATATTCTTCGATAAATAGAAAATATATGGAAAGCATTAAATAGGGTCTACCTTGAAATAAATGGCCATATCTTCGTCAAAAATTGCCCCATTTCAATTAAAAGGTGTTTTTAGAATTCGCTCGATCTTAAGAACAAAACTGCATTAAAATAATTTGACTTCCGACTCATCTAAGAAAGATATTAAGGGATATTCTTCGATAAATAGAAAATATATGGAAAGCATTAAATAGGGTCTACCTTGAAATAAATGGCCATATCTTCGTCAAAAATTGCCCCATTTCAATTATAAAGGTGTTTTTAGAATTCACTCGATCTTTGGAAGAAAACTGCATTAAAATAATTTGACTTCCGACTCATCTAAGAAAGATATTAAGGGATATTCTTCGATAAATAGAAAATATATGGAAAGCATTAAATAGGGTCTACCTTGAAATAAATGGCCATATCTTCGTCAAAAATTGCCCCACTTCAATTATAAAGGTGTTTTTAGAATTCGCTTAATCTTTGAAACAAAACTGCATTAAAATAATTTGACTTCCGACTCATCTAAAAAAGATATTAAGGGATATTCTTCGATAAATATAAAATATATGGAAGCATTAAATAGGGTCTACCTTGAAATAAATGGCCATATCTTCGTCAAAAATTGCCCCATTTCAATTATAAAGGTGTTTTTAGAATTCACTCGATCTTTGGAACAAAACTGCATTAAAATAATTTGACTTCCGACTCATCTAAGAAAGATATTAAGGGATATTCTTCGATAAATAGAAAATATATGGAAAGCATTAAATAGGGTCTACCTTGAAATAAATGGCCATATCTTCGTCAAAAATTGCCCCATTTCAATTATAAAGGTGTTTTTAGAATTCGCTCGATCTTTGGAACAAAACTGCATTAAAATAATTTGACTTCCGACTCATCTAAGAAAGATATTAAGGGATATTCTTCGATAAATAGAAAATATATGGAAAGCATTAAATAGGGTCTACCTTGAAATAAATGGCCATATCTTCGTCAAAAATTGCCCCATTTCAATTATAAAGGTGTTTTTAGAATTCACTTGATCTTTGGAAGAAAACTGCATTAAAATAATTTGACTTCCGACTCATCTAAGAAAGATATTAAGGGATATTCTTCGATAAATAGAAAATATATGGAAAGCATTAAATAGGGTCTACCTTGAAATAAATGGCCATATCTTCGTCAAAAATTGCCCCACTTCAATTATAAAGGTGTTTTTAGAATTCGCTTAATCTTTGAAACAAAACTGCATTAAAATAATTTGACTTCCGACTCATCTAAAAAGATATTAAGGGATATTCTTCGATAAATATAAAATATATGGAAGCATTAAATAGGGTCTACCTTGAAATAAATGGCCATATCTTCGTCAAAAATTGCCCCATTTCAATTATAAAGGTGTTTTTAGAATTCACTTGATCTTTGGAACAAAACTGCATTAAAATAATTTGACTTTCGCCTCATCTAAGAAAGATATTAAGGGATATTCTTCGATAAATAGAAAATATATGGAATGCATTAAATAGGGTATACCTTGAAATAAATGGCCATATCTTCGTCAAAAATTGCCCCATTTCAATTATAAAGGTGTTTTTAGAATTCACTCGATCTTTGGAAGAAAACTGCATTAAAATAATTTGACTTCCGACTCATCTAAGAAAGATATTAAGGGATATTCTTCGATAAATAGAAAATATATGGAAAGCATTAAATAGGGTCTACCTTGAAATAAATGGCCATATCTTCGTCAAAAATTGCCCCACTTCAATTATAAAGGTGTTTTTAGAATTCGCTTAATCTTTGAAACAAAACTGCATTAAAATAATTTGACTTCCGACTCATCTAAGAAAGATATTAAGGGATATTCTTCGATAAATAGAAAATATATGGAAAGCATTAAATAGGGTCTACCTTGAAATAAATGGCCATATCTTCGTCAAAAATTGCCCCACTTCAATTAAAAAGGTGTTTTTAGAATTCGCTCGATCTTAAGAACAAAACTGCATTAAAATAATTTGACTTCCGACTCATCTAAGAAAGATATTAAGGGATATTCTTCGATAAATAGAAAATATATGGAAAGCATTAAATAGGGTCTACCTTGAAATAAATGGCCATATCTTCGTCAAAAATTGCCCCACTTCAATTATAAAGGTGTTTTTAGAATTCACTCAATCTTTGGAACAAAACTGCATTAAAATATTTTGACTTCCGACTCATCTAAGAAAGATATTAAGGGATATTCTTCGATAAATAGAAAATATATGGAAAGCATTAAATAGGGTCTACCTTGAAATAAATGGCCATATCTTCGTCAAAAATTGCCCCACTTCAATTATAAAGGTGTTTTTAGAATTCGCTTAATCTTTGAAACAAAACTGCATTAAAATAATTTGACTTCCGACTCATCTAAAAAAGATATTAAGGGATATTCTTCGATATATATATAAAATATATGGAAGCATTAAATAGGGTCTACCTTGAAATAAATGGCCATATCTTCGTCAAAAATTGCCCCATTTCAATTATAAAGGTGTTTTTAGAATTCACTCGATCTTTGGAACAAAACTGCATTAAAATAATTTGACTTCCGACTCATCTAAGAAAGATATTAAGGGATATTCTTCGATAAATAGAAAATATATGGAAAGCATTAAATAGGGTCTACCTTGAAATAAATGGCCATATCTTCGTCAAAAATTGCCCCATTTCAATTATAAAGGTGTTTTTAGAATTCGCTCGATCTTTGGAACAAAACTGCATTAAAATAATTTGACTTCCGACTCATCTAAGAAAGATATTAAGGGATATTCTTCGATAAATAGAAAATATATGGAAAGCATTAAATAGGGTCTACCTTGAAATAAATGGCCATATCTTCGTCAAAAATTGCCCCATTTCAATTATAAAGGTGTTTTTAGAATTCACTCGATCTTTGGAAGAAAACTGCATTAAAATAATTTGACTTCCGACTCATCTAAGAAAGATATTAAGGGATATTCTTCGATAAATAGAAAATATATGGAAAGCATTAAATAGGGTCTACCTTGAAATAAATGGCCATATCTTCGTCAAAAATTGCCCCATTTCAATTATAAAGGTGTTTTTAGAATTCACTCGATCTTTGGAAGAAAACTGCATTAAAATAATTTGACTTCCGACTCATCTAAGAAAGATATTAAGGGATATTCGATAAATAGAAAATATATGGAAAGCATTAAATAGGGTCTACCTTGAAATAAATGGCCATATCTTCGTCAAAAATTGCCCCACTTCAATTATAAAGGTGTTTTTAGAATTCGCTTAATCTTTGAAACAAAACTGCATTAAAATAATTTGACTTCCGACTCATCTAAGAAAGATATTAAGGGATATTTCGATAAATAGAAAATATATGGAAAGCATTAAATAGGGTCTACCTTGAAATAAATGGCCATATCTTCGTCAAAAATTGCCCCACTTCAATTATAAAGGTGTTTTTAGAATTCGCTTAATCTTTGGAACAAAACTGCCATAAAATAATTTGACTTCCGACTCATCTAAAAAAGATATTAAGGGATATTCTTCGATATATATATAAAATATATGGAAGCATTAAATAGGGTCTACCTTGAAATAAATGGCCATATCTTCGTCAAAAATTGCCCCATTTCAATTATAAAGGTGTTTTTAGAATTCACTCGATCTTTGGAACAAAACTGCATTAAAATAATTTGACTTCCGACTCATCTAAGAAAGATATTAAGGGATATTCTTCGATAAATAGAAAATATATGGAAAGCATTAAATAGGGTCTACCTTGAAATAAATGGCCATATCTTCGTCAAAAATTGCCCCATTTCAATTATAAAGGTGTTTTTAGAATTCGCTCGATCTTTGGAACAAAACTGCATTAAAATAATTTGACTTCCGACTCATCTAAGAAAGATATTAAGGGATATTCTTCGATAAATAGAAAATATATGGAAAGCATTAAATAGGGTCTACCTTGAAATAAATGGCCATATCTTCGTCAAAAATTGCCCCATTTCAATTATAAAGGTGTTTTTAGAATTCACTCGATCTTTGGAAGAAAACTGCATTAAAATAATTTGACTTCCGACTCATCTAAGAAAGATATTAAGGGATATTCTTCGATAAATAGAAAATATATGGAAAGCATTAAATAGGGTCTACCTTGAAATAAATGGCCATATCTTCGTCAAAAATTGCCCCATTTCAATTATAAAGGTGTTTTTAGAATTCACTCGATCTTTGGAAGAAAACTGCATTAAAATAATTTGACTTCCGACTCATCTAAGAAAGATATTAAGGGATATTCTTCGATAAATAGAAAATATATGGAAAGCATTAAATAGGGTCTACCTTGAAATAAATGGCCATATCTTCGTCAAAAATTGCCCCACTTCAATTATAAAGGTGTTTTTAGAATTCGCTTAATCTTTGAAACAAAACTGCATTAAAATAATTTGACTTCCGACTCATCTAAGAAAGATATTAAGGGATATTCTTCGATAAATAGAAAATATATGGAAAGCATTAAATAGGGTCTACCTTGAAATAAATGGCCATATCTTCGTCAAAAATTGCCCCATTTCAATTATAAAGGTGTTTTTAGAATTCACTTGATCTTTGGAAGAAAACTGCATTAAAATAATTTGACTTCCGACTCATCTAAGAAAGATATTAAGGGATATTCTTCGATAAATAGAAAATATATGGAAAGCATTAAATAGGGTCTACCTTGAAATAAATGGCCATATCTTCGTCAACAATTGCCCCATTTCAATTATAAAGGTGTTTTTTAGAATTCACTTGATCTTTGGAACAAAACTGCATTAAAATAATTTGACTTCCGACTCATCTAAGAAAGATATTAAGGGATATCTTCGATAAATAGAAAATATATGGAAAGCATTAAATAGGGTCTACCTTGAAATAAATGGCCATATCTTCGTCAAAAATTGCCCCATTTCAATTATATAGGTGTTTTTAGAATTCGCTCGATCTTTGAAACACAACTGCATTAAAATAATTTGACTTCCGACTCATCTAAAAAAGATATTAAGGGATATTCTTCGATAAATAGAAAATATATGGAAAGCATTAAATAGGGTCTACCTTGAAATAAATGGCCATATCTTCGTCAAAAATTGCCCCATTTCAATTATAAAGGTGTTTTTAGAATTCACTTGATCTTTGAAACAAAACTGCATTAAAAAATTTGACTTCCGACTCATCTAAAAATGATATTAAGGGATATTCTTCGATAAATAGAAAATATATGGAAAGCATTAAATAGGGTCTACCTTGAAATAAATGGCCATATCTTCGTCAAAAATTGCCCCATTTCAATTAAAAAGGTGTTTTTAGAATTCGCTCGATCTTAAGAACAAAACTGCATTAAAATAATTTGACGTCCGACTCATCTAAGAAAGATATTAAGGGATATTCTTCGATAAATAGAAAATATATGGAAAGCATTAAATAGGGTCTACCTTGAAATAAATGGCCATATCTTCGTCAAAAATTGCCCCACTTCAATTATAAAGGTGTTTTTAGAATTCACTCAATCTTTGGAACAAAACTGCATTAAAATATTTTGACTTCCGACTCATCTAAGAAAGATATTAAGGGATATTCTTCGATAAATAGAAAATATATGGAAAGCATTAAATAGGGTCTACCTTGAAATAAATGGCCATATCTTCGTCAAAAATTGCCCCACTTCAATTATAAAGGTGTTTTTAGAATTCGCTTAATCTTTGAAACAAAACTGCATTAAAATAATTTGACTTCCGACTCATCTAAAAAGATATTAAGGGATATTCTTCGATAAATATAAAATATATGGAAGCATTAAATAGGGTCTACCTTGAAATAAATGGCCATATCTTCGTCAAAAATTGCCCCATTTCAATTATAAAGGTGTTTTTAGAATTCACTCGATCTTTGGAACAAAACTGCATTAAAATAATTTGACTTCCGACTCATCTAAGAAAGATATTAAGGGATATTCTTCGATAAATAGAAAATATATGGAAAGCATTAAATAGGGTCTACCTTGAAATAAATGGCCATATCTTCGTCCAAAATTGCCCCATTTCAATTATAAAGGTGTTTTTAGAATTCGCTTGATCTTTGGAACAAAACTGCATTAAAATAATTTGACTTCCGACTCATCTAAGAAAGATATTAAGGGATATTCTTCGATAAATAGAAAATATATGGAAAGCATTAAATAGGGTCTACCTTGAAATAAATGGCCATATCTTCGTCAAAAATTGCCCCATTTCAATTATAAAGGTGTTTTTAGAATTCACTCGATCTTTGAAACAAAACTGCATTAAAATAATTTGACTTCCGACTCATCTAAGAAAGATATTAAGGGATATTCTTCGATAAATAGAAAATATATGGAAAGCATTAAATAGGGTCTACCTTGAAATAAATGGCCATATCTTCGTCAAAAATTGCCCCATTTCAATTATAAAGGTGTTTTTAGAATTCACTCGATCTTTGGAAGAAAACTGCATTAAAATAATTTGACTTCCGACTCATCTAAGAAAGATATTAAGGGATATTCGATAAATAGAAAATATATGGAAAGCATTAAATAGGGTCTACCTTGAAATAAATGGCCATATCTTCGTCAAAAATTGCCCCACTTCAATTATAAAGGTGTTTTTAGAATTCGCTTAATCTTTGAAACAAAACTGCATTAAAATAATTTGACTTCCGACTCATCTAAGAAAGATATTAAGGGATATTCTTCGATAAATAGAAAATATATGGAAAGCATTAAATAGGGTCTACCTTGAAATAAATGGCCATATCTTCGTCAAAAATTGCCCCATTTCAATTATAAAGGTGTTTTTAGAATTCGCTTGATCTTTGAAACAAAACTGCATTAAAATAATTTGACTTCCGACTCATCTAAGAAAGATATTAAGGGATATTCTTCGATAAATAGAAAATATATGGAAAGCATTAAATAGGGTCTACCTTGAAATAAATGGCCATATCTTCGTCAAAAATTGCCCCATTTCAATTATAAAGGTGTTTTTAGAATTCACTCGATCTTTGGAAGAAAACTGCATTAAAATAATTTGACTTCCGACTCATCTAAGAAAGATATTAAGGGATATTCGATAAATAGAAAATATATGGAAAGCATTAAATAGGGTCTACCTTGAAATAAATGGCCATATCTTCGTCAAAAATTGCCCCATTTCAATTATAAAGGTGTTTTTAGAATTCGCTTAATCTTTGAAACAAAACTGCATTAAAATAATTTGACTTCCGACTCATCTAAGAAAGATATTAAGGGATATTCTTCGATAAATAGAAAATATATGGAAAGCATTAAATAGGGTCTACCTTGAAATAAATGGCCATATCTTCGTCAAAAATTGCCCCATTTCAATTATAAAGGTGTTTTTAGAATTCACTCATTCCGACTCATCTAAGAAAGATATTAAGGGATATTCGATAAATAGAAAATATATGGAAAGCATTAAATAGGGTCTACCTTGAAATAAATGGCCATATCTTCGTCAAAAATTGCCCCACTTCAATTATAAAGGTGTTTTTAGAATTCGCTTAATCTTTGAAACAAAACTGCATTAAAATAATTTGACTTCCGACTCATCTAAAAGATATTAAGGGATATTCTTCGATAAATAGAAAATATATGGAAAGCATTAAATAGGGTCTACCTTGAAATAAATGGCCATATCTTCGTCAAAAATTGCCCCATTTCAATTATAAAGGTGTTTTTAGAATTCGCTTGATCTTTGGAACAAAACTGCATTAAAATAATTTGACTTCCGACTCATCTAAAAAAAGATATTAAGGGATATTCTTCGATAAATAGAAAAATATATGGAAAGCATTAAATAGGGTCTACCTTGAAATAAATGGCCATATCTTCGTCAACAATTGCCCCATTTCAATTATAAAGGTGTTTTTAGAATTCACTTGATCTTTGGAACAAAATTGCATTAAAATAATTTGACTTCCGACTCATCTAAGAAAGATATTAAGGGATATTCTTCGATAAATAGAAAATATATGGAAAGCATTAAATAGGGTCTACCTTGAAAAAAAATGGCCATATCTTCGTCTCAAATTGCCCCATTTCAATTATATAGGTGTTTTTAGAATTCGCTCGATCTTTGAAACAAAACTGCATTAAAATAATTTGACTTCCGACTCATCTAAGAAAGATATTAAGGGATATTCTTCGATAAATAGAAAATATATGGAAAGCATTAAATAGGGTCTACCTTGAAATAAATGGCCATATCTTCGTCAACAATTGCCCCATTTCAATTATAAAGGTGTTTTTAGAATTCACTTGATCTTTGAAACAAAACTGCATTAAAAAAATTTGACTTCCGACTCATCTAAAAATGATATTAAGGGATATTCTTCGATAAATAGAAAATATATGGAAAGCATTAAATAGGGTCTACCTTGAAATAAATGGCCATATCTTCGTCAAAAATTGCCCCATTTCAATTAAAAAGGTGTTTTTAGAATTCGCTCGATCTTAAGAACAAAACTGCATTAAAATAATTTGACGTCCGACTCATCTAAGAAAGATATTAAGGGATATTCTTCGATAAATAGAAAATATATGGAAAGCATTAAATAGGGTCTACCTTGAAATAAATGGCCATATCTTCGTCAAAAATTGCCCCACTTCAATTATAAACGTGTTTTTAGAATTCACTTAATCTTTGGAACAAAACTGCATTAAAATATTTTGACTTCCGACTCATCTAAGAAAGATATTAAGGGATATTCGATAAATAGAAAATATATGGAAAGCATTAAATAGGGTCTACCTTGAAATAAATGGCCATATCTTCGTCAAAAATTGCCCCACTTCAATTATAAAGGTGTTTTTAGAATTCGCTTAATCTTTGAAACAAAACTGCATTAAAATAATTTGACTTCCGACTCATCTAAAAAAGATATTAAGGGATATTCTTCGATAAATAGAAAATATATGGAAGCATTAAATAGGGTCTACCTTGAAATAAATGGCCATATCTTCGTCAAAAATTGCCCCATTTCAATTATAAAGGTGTTTTTAGAATTCACTCGATCTTTGGAACAAAACTGCATTAAAATAATTTGACTTCCGACTCATCTAAGAAAGATATTAAGGGATATTCTTCGATAAATAGAAAATATATGGAAAGCATTAAATAGGGTCTACCTTGAAATAAATGGCCATATCTTCGTCAAAAAGTGCCCCATTTCAATTATAAAGGTGTTTTTAGAATTCGCTCGATCTTTGAAACAAAACTGCATTAAAATAATTTGACTTCCGACTCATCTAAGAAAGATATTAAGGGATATTCTTCGATAAATAGAAAATATATGGAAAGCATTAAATAGGGTCTACCTTGAAATAAATAGCCATATCTTCGTCAAAAATTGCCCCATTTCAATTATAAAGGTGTTTTTAGAATTCACTTGATCTTTGGAACAAAACTGCATTAAAATAATTTGACTTCCGACTCATCTAAGAAAGATATTAAGGGATATTCGATAAATAGAAAATATATGGAAAGCATTAAATAGGGTCTACCTTGAAATAAATGGCCATATCTTCGTCAAAAATTGCCCCATTTCAATTATAAAGGTGTTTTTAGAATTCACTTGATCTTTGGAACAAAACTGCATTAAAAAAATTTGACTTCCGACTCATCTAAGAAAGATATTAAGGGATATTCTTTGATAAATAGAAAATATATGGAAAGCATTAAATAGGGTCTACCTTGAAATAAATGGCCATATCTTCGTCAAAAATTGCCCCATTTCAATTAAAAAGGTGTTTTTAGAATTCGCTCGATCTTAAGAACAAAACTGCATTAAAATAATTTGACTTCCGACTCATCTAAGAAAGATATTAAGGGATATTCTTCGATAAATAGAAAATATATGGAAAGCATTAAATAGGGTCTACCTTGAAATAAATGGCCATATCTTCGTCAAAAATTGCCCCATTTCAATTATAAAGGTGTTTTTAGAATTCACTCGATCTTTGGAACAAAACTGCATTAAAATAATTTGACTTCCGACTCATCTAAGAAAGATATTAAGGGATATTCTTCGATAAATAGAAAATATATGGAAAGCATTAAATAGGGTCTACCTTGAAATAAATGGCCATATCTTCGTCAAAAATTGCCCCATTTCAATTATAAAGGTGTTTTTAGAATTCACTCGATCTTTGGAAGAAAACTGCATTAAAATAATTTGACTTCCGACTCATCTAAGAAAGATATTAAGGGATATTCTTCGATAAATAGAAAATATATGGAAAGCATTAAATAGGGTCTACCTTGAAATAAATGGCCATATCTTCGTCAAAAATTGCCCCATTTCAATTATAAAGATGTTTTTAGAATTCGCTTGATCTTTGGAACAAAACTGCATTAAAATAATTTGACTTCCGACTCATCTAAGAAAGATATTAAGGGATATTCGATAAATAGAAAATATATGGAAAGCATTAAATAGGGTCTACCTTGAAATAAATGGCCATATCTTCATCTAAAATGGCCCAATTTCAATTATAAAGGTGTTTTTAGAATTCACTTGATCTTTGAAACAAAACTGCATTAAAATAATTTGACTTCCGACTCATCTAAGAAAGATATTAAGAGACACTCTTCGATAAATAGAACATATATCGGAAAGCATCAAAAAGGGTCTACCTTGCAATAAAGGGCTATATCTTCGTCAAACAATTGCCCCCATTTCATTTATAAAGGGGTTTTTAGAGTCCGCTCGATCTTTGGGAACTATACCGCACTAAAATAATTTGACTTCCGACTCATCTAAGAAAGATATTAAGGGATATTCTTCGATAAATAGAAAATATATGGAAAGCATTAAATAGGGTCTACCTTGAAATAAATGGCCATATCTTCGTCAAAAACTGCCCCACTGCAATTATAAAGGTGTTTTTAGAATTCACTTGATCTTTGGAAGAAAACTGCATTAAAATAATTAGACTTCCGACTCATCTAAGAAAGATATTAAGGGATATTCTTCGATAAATAGAAAATGTATGGAAAGCATTAAATAGGGTCTACCTTGAAATAAATGGCCATATCTTCATCTAAAATTGCCCAATTTCAATTATAAAGGTGTTTTTAGAATTCACTTGATCTTTGGAACAAACCTGCATTAAAATAATTTGACTTCCGACTCATCTAAGAAAGATATTAAGGGATATTCGATAAATAGAAAATATATGGAAAGCATTAAATAGGGTCTACCTTGAAATAAATGGCCATATCTTCGTCAAAAATTGCCCCATTTCAATTATAAAGGTGTTTTTAGAATTCACTTGATCTTTGGAATAAAACTGCATTAAAATAATTTGACTTCCGACTCATCTAAGAAAGATATTAAGGGATATTCTTCGATAAATAGAAAATATATGGAAAGCATTAAATAGGGTCTACCTTGAAATAAATGGCCATATCTTCGTCAAAAATTGCCCCACTTCAATTATAAAGGTGTTTTTAGAATTCACTTGATCTTTGGAACAAAACTGCATTAAAATAATTTGACTTCCGACTCATCTAAGAAAGATATTAAGGGATATTCTTCGATAAATAGAAAATATATGGAAAGCATTAAATAGGGTCTACCTTGAAATAAATGGCCATATCTTCGTCAAAAATTGCCCCATTTCAATTATAAAGGTGTTTTTAGAATTCACTTGATCTTTGGAAAGAAAACTGCATTAAAATAATTTGACTTCCGACTCATCTAAGAAAGATATTAAGGGATATTCTTCGATAAATAGAAAATATATGGAAAGCATTAAATAGGGTCTACCTTGAAATAAATGGCCATATCTTCGTCAAAAATTGCCCCATTTCAATTATAAAGGTGTTTTTAGAATTCGCTCGATCTTTGAAACAAAACTGCATTAAAATAATTTGACTTCCGACTCATCTAAAAAAGATATTAAGGGATATTCTTCGATAAATAGAAAATATATGGAAAGCATTAAATAGGGTCTACCTTGAAATAAATGGCCATATCTTCGTCAAAAATTGCCCCATTTCAATTATAAAGGTGTTTTTAGAATTCGCTCGATCTTTGAAACAAAACTGCATTAAAATAATTTGACTTCCGACTCATCTAAGAAAGATATTAAGGGATATTCTTCGATAAATAGAAAATATATGGAAAGCATTAAATAGGGTCTACCTTGAAATAAATGGCCATATCTTCGTCAAAAATTGCCCCATTTCAATTATAAAGGTGTTTTTAGAATTCACTCGATCTTTGAAAGAAAACTGCATTAAAATAATTTGACTTCCGACTCATCTAAGAAAGATATTAAGGGATATTCGATAAATAGAAAATATATGGAAAGCATTAAATAGGGTCTACCTTGAAATAAATGGCCATATCTTCGTCAAAAATTGCCCCACTTCAATTATAAAGGTGTTTTTAGAATTCGCTTAATCTTTGAAACAAAACTGCATTAAAATAATTTGACTTCCGACTCATCTAAAAAAGACATTAAGGGATATTCTTCGATAAATAGAAAATATATGGAAAGCATTAAATAGGGTCTACCTTGAAATAAATGGCCATATCTTCGTCAAAAATTGCCCCATTTCAATTATAAAGGTGTTTTTAGAATTCACTCAATCTTTGGAACAAAACTGCATTAAAATAATTTGACTTCCGACTCATCTAAGAAAGATATTAAGGGATATTCTTCGATAAATAGAAAATATATGGAAAGCATTAAATAGGGTCTACCTTGAAATAAATGGCCATATCTTCGTCAAAAATTGCCCCATTTCAATTATAAAGGTGTTTTTAGAATTCACTTGATCTTTGGAACAAAACTGCATTAAAATAATTTGACTTTCGCCTCATCTAAGAAAGATATTAAGGGATATTCTTCGATAAATAGAAAATATATGGAATGCATTAAATAGGGTCTACCTTGAAATAAATGGCCATATCTTCGTCAAAAATTGCCCCATTTCAATTATAAAGGTGTTTTTAGAATTCACTTGATCTTTGGAACAAAACTGCATTAAAATAATTTGACTTCCGACTCATCTAAGAAAGATATTAAGGGATATTCTTCGATAAATAGAAAATATATGGAAAGCATTCAATAGGGTCAACCTTGAAATAAATGGCCATATCTTCGTCAAAAATTGCCCCATTTCAATTATAAATGTGTTTTTAGAATTCGCTTGATCTTTGAAACAAAACTGCATTAAAATAATTTGACTTCCGACTCATGTAAGAAAGATATTAAGGGATATTCGATAAATAGAAAATATATGGAAAGCATTAAATAGGGTCTACCTTGAAATAAACAGCCATATCTTCGTCAAAAATTGCCCCATTTCAATTATAAAGGTGTTTTTAGAATTCACTCGATCTTTGGAAGAAAACTGCATTAAAATAATTTGACTTCCGACTCATCTAAGAAAGATATTAAGGGATATTCGATAAATAGAAAATATATGGAAAGCATTAAATAGGGTCTACCTTGAAATAAATGGCCATATCTTCGTCAAAAATTGCCCCATTTCAATTATAAAGGTGTTTTTAGAATTCACTCGATCTTTGGAAAGAAAACTGCGTTAAAATAATTTGACTTCCGACTCATCTAAGAAAGATATTAAGGGATATTCGATAAATAGAAAATATATGGAAAGCATTAAATAGGGTCTACCTTGAAATAAATGGCCATATCTTCGTCAAAAATTGCCCCACTTCAATTATAAAGGTGTTTTTAGAATTCGCTTAATCTTTGAAACAAAACTGCATTAAAATAATTTGACTTCCGACTCATCTAAAAAAGATATTAAGGGATATTCTTCGATAAATAGAAAATATATGGAAAGCATTAAATAAGGTCTACCTTTAAATAAATGGCCATATCTTCGTCAAAAATTGCCCCATTTCAATTATAAAGGTGTTTTTAGAATTCACTCGATCTTTGAAACAAAACTGCATTAAAATAATTTGACTTCCGACTCATCTAAGAAAGATATTAAGGGATATTCTTCGATAAATAGAAAATATATGGAAAGCATTAAATAGGGTCTACCTTGAAATAAATGGCCATATCTTCGTCAAAAATTGCCCCATTTCAATTATAAAGGTGTTTTTAGAATTCACTTGATCTTTGAAACAAAACTGCATTAAAATAATTTGACTTCCGACTCATCTAAGAAAGATATTGAGGGATATTCGATAAATAGAAAATATATGGAAAGCATTAAATAGGGTCTACCTTGAAATAAATGGCCATATCTTCGTCAAAAATTGCCCCATTTCAATTATAAAGGTGTTTTTAGAATTCGCTTGATCTTTGGAACAAAACTGCATTAAAATAATTTGACTTCCGACTCATCTAAGAAAGATATTAAGGGATATTCTTCGATAAATAGAAAATATATGGAAAGCATTAAATAGGGTCTACCTTGAAATAAATGGCCATATCTTCGTCAAAAATTGCCCCATTTCAATTATAAAGGTGTTTTTAGAATTCACTCGATCTTTGGAAGAAAACTGCATTAAAATAATTTGACTTCCGACTCATCTAAGAAAGATATTAAGGGATATTCTTCGATAAATAGAAAATATATGGAAAGCATTAAATAGGGTCTACCTTGAAATAAATGGCCATATCTTCGTCAAAAATTGCCCCATTTCAATTATAAAGGTGTTTTTAGAATTCACTTGATCTTTGGAACAAAACTGCATTAAAATAATTTGACTTCCGACTCATCTAAGAAAGATATTAAGGGATATTCTTCGATAAATAGAAAATATATGGAAAGCATTAAATAGGGTCTACCTTGAAATAAATGGCCATATCTTCGTCAAAAATTGCCCCATTTCAATTATAAAGGTGTTTTTAGAATTCGCTCGATCTTTGAAACAAAACTGCATTAAAATAATTTGACTTCCGACTCATCTAAGAAAGATATTAAGGGATATTCTTCGATAAATAGAAAATATATGGAAAGCATTAAATAGGGTCTACCTTGAAATAAATGGCCATATCTTCGTCAAAAATTGCCCCATTTCAATTATAAAGGTGTTTTTAGAATTCACTCGATCTTTGAAAGAACACTGCATTAAAATAATTTGACTTCCGACTCATCTAAGAAAGATATTAAGGGATATTCGATAAATAGAAAATATATGGAAAGCATTAAATAGGGTCTACCTTGAAATAAATGGCCATATCTTCGTCAAAAATTGCCCCACTTCAATTATAAAGGTGTTTTTAGAATTCGCTTAATCTTTGAAACAAAACTGCATTAAAATAATTTGACTTCCGACTCATCT